>NW_023416313.1:3630000-3637500 GCF_014108235.1 Myotis myotis | reverse complement strand
CACGGAGCGTTAGTGGAGGGGGGGGGGGGGGGGAGACTGGGGGGAGGAGAACTGGTCGGAGCAGAGGTGAGACTTATTCTGAAAATTCGGGACCCAGTCACCCATGCACAGTGGTCGTGTTTGGGGAACAGTGGCTGAGATGGGAAGGTAAGAATGAACCTTAAGTCTTACATTGTTGGTGCTACATTTGAGGCACCGTGATAGCCCCAGCAAGCAAGACCGTGCCAGCCACAGCACAAGGGTTAGCCAAACTGCACCAAGTGCATCTTCAACAGTGACCCCTTGTGGCCATGAGGCGCAATGACAGCAATGGACGGATGAGACTCCACTACGCCACAGGGACCTTGGAGGCAGGAATAACCCCTTGGAGACGGAGTGAGCTTCAAGGACCCAAACAGCTCTGGGACAAGCAGCGGGGTAGGTTCGAGTTGGGGTTAGGGGTCAGGTGTGCAGAAAGGGGTCCTCGAGAAGGAGATGAGGACTTGCTGCAAGTTGAGCACAAATCCTTCCGCGACTCACTGGGCAAGGACCGGGTTCCAGCTGCACCGCGGTGGTGGGTATAGTCTGTCCTGCTACAGGTAACAGGGGGCCGGGTCTCCCCTCACTGCCCGTGCACAGCCGTGGCAGAAGCCTCGAGGAGTCCCCACGGTTTACGTGGCAGTGTGAGCAGAAGGTGCTCCCTAAGCGGTGGGGGAGGAGGGGGGTGTAAGAAGGTTGGAAAAGGGGCATCGATCCGTGCCTGCCTTATGTCAGGCCTGGGCGAGGGGCTTGCCCTCAGACCACCCTGGCAGGCGGGTCTCCATGCTCCTATTTCCCATGTGGGGAAACCGAGGCACAGAGACGTTTAGTAACGTATCCATGGTTTAGTAATGGATCCCATGGCAGCAGAACCCGAGAGGGCAGCTGTTTCCCGTCACAGTTGCTCCCGGAGAAAGGGGTGCCTCTGTGGATGCTTCCAGAGGAAGCACAGGAATGCCAGACACCCCCCGCCCGCCCACCGAGGACGCCTTGGCTCACAGACGGTCCTTTTCCCGCCACAACAGTTTGCTTTCGGGATTTTTCTCTGAGGCCCGCAGAGACACACGGCGCGATCGTTTTCCCGTCTGTTCCCCGCAATCTGCAATTACACGCCGGTGGGAAAGCTGCCCCTTCCCCTGTGGTGACTTGGAGTGAACCCGGGGCATCTCAGAAGACCAGGCTCAGGGGCAGAGAGCGGCCTTTACCCATCGCCCCCTCGGGGCCACAGAACCCCCGGGCGGGCCGGGCAGGGGGCCTCATCCCAGAAAATCACACAGAACCAGCAAAACCACTTATGAGTCTGTCTTGGAAAGGAAACACCTTACAATTCTGAGTCGGTTCCTCATATAAAACCACGAAGCTGCTTCCTCCCCATCGTTAAATGGTTTTTAAAATACGTTGTCCTCCAGATAGAAAAGTCTTATTCTCATGATGCTCCCATCGGCTTTGAGTTTAGACATTCTAGAGTTAAAAGTCCGACATGCACTGTGCAACCCGGGTCAGTCACCTAACCTCTCTGCGCCTCGGTGAGCTCGGTGTAGGAAGGGCGGTAACCCCTTTGGCCTTGCCGCTGTGGGGACTGATGGCACTCACGGAGGTGAGAGGTCTGTAAGCTACCAAGCGCTGGCTCACGCGGAGCGTTATTCCTTTCGTAGCTACGCTATCTGGGTCTTAGGACAGAAGGAAGCAGTTTTTGCCCTCCGGGAGCTGAGCTCTCTGTTGGGGGCCAGGGCTCTCTGTGGGGGGCTGTGGCCCAGCAGGGACAACACTCAGTGTTCAGTCCAACTTGGGTTTTACTTGTGCTATTTAGGGCTTGAGCCTCACAGGAGGAGAGCCGGCCCCGCCCCGCGCACCCTGCCCGGCCCATACCCAGCTCCTCTGGGAGTCCCCAGATTTGAAGCTCCACCTCATTCTGCAAGAAGGACTCCGGCCACAGACGCGCCTCAGCCGGTCACCCTGGGGCTGGCCTGGTTCCTGCACTTGGGGGACCTGTCTCAGCCCTCACCTCCCCCAAGTGGCTGCGAAGCTTTTCCTGCTCAGTCTCCCTTGGGTGGGCTTCGTCGGGGCGAGCGCACACCTATGGGAACTCAGCCTCCATCCCAGGTCCCCTGCAGTCGGGGCGAGCGCTCACCTATGGGAACTCAGCCTCCGTCCCAGATCCCCTGCAGCATGAGTGCAGGCCGGGCCCCTCTGGCGTCTGTCACAGAGGGGGTGCTGGGCTTTGGGGACCCCACAGTCCATTTCTATCCTGGGCAGGCTGGGCCGCCCTGACAAACACCGGTCCAACCTTCTGATTTGATTGTCCTATTTGAGCACTTTGACGGGGGGCGAGGCTGGGGGGTGGAGGGGGACTCTAAGTGCATCGTTGAAGGTGCCCGTGTGGGAACGAGCAGGTGAACCTGCGTATCCCGCGCCTCCCTCATGCTGCCCTGCTCTGAGGCCCCGCCGTCTGAGCTGTTACTGAGGCATTACCTGGTGGACACATTTGATCCTTCCCTCCCTGGCTCCCAGCACCCTGGCTCCCAGCACCCTGCTGATCAGGGATCCTTTTGAGTCAGCCCTCACGCAGTCATTCAACAAACATGGAGTTTCTGCCGTGCACCTGGCACTGTGCTGGGCTCCGGAGAGCCCCAGGGTCTTGTGCTCGCCAGCTTGCCATCCAGAAGGAGTCAAGGCCCAGGGGAGGCCACGGGGTCAGTGAGCCACACACCCTGCACCTCACGTTACCGGCAGAGTCGGGGAGAGACAGGCTCACCCAGGGTAGGACACCCCCTTCCCACCTCCCAGCCCACATGGTGCCACGGATTGAGCCCCGAATCCAGCCACGCGGGAAATCGCACGTGTCACTGGACTGTGGTGGGTCCGCAGGCCCAGAGCTAGGACGGGCCCCTTCCCCGGCTTCCCGGGGGTGGGTGGGCTCAGCCACTCCGACAGGCCGCTGCGACCCAGCATTTCCAGGGCCAGGATTAAACGCTGATGGACAGCGGGGCGCGGAAGGCCTCCCTGGTTGCAGGCGCGAGGCGGCCTCCTCTGGAATCCCCGCGGCGCATCGGCGCCTGCCCTTGGCAGCCGGCTGGGACCTAACCCGGGAAAGACCATCCACGCTGCGTGGAGACGCTCGCTTCCTCATTTGACCGCCAGAAGCGCTCGGGGGCAGGGCCTGCGGACGGAAAACCAGAGCTCTGGCGGCTGGAAAGCTTTTGTTTTTATTTATGAGGCTGATTTGTGTACGTTAAGGCCAATTGGTAGAAACCGGTCCATTGGCAAACTGGCAGACAGAGAACAATCTTGATTTAAGACCCAAAGCAACGAAGCTGAGGCAATAAAAAGAGAATCACTTTCATTAAGGCAACAAGCAGAGGCCGCCCTCCTCAAGCTGTTTTCCCTCCTGGATTCGGAACTCCTCTCACAGCCAGAGGAGACAGGCCGGAGACAGGCCGGAGGCGCGATATGGAGGGAGAAAGCGGAAGGGGGCTGTGTACGGAGGATGAATGAAGCTGGAGAAAGAGAGAATGCACAGAAATACGGGATACTGTCGGGGCATCCAAAGAGCTAACTTCCTTTGAACGTTTTAATTGAGGTGTCACATACATAGGTATGAAAATCTTACGGACATAGCGCGTGCGATGGGTGTTGCCTGCGCCCAGGGAACCGCGCCGGTAAAGTCGGACGCGTGCAGCATCCTGGCGGCTCCCTCTGGCCGGCAGCCTGCACTTCCCCCCACCTTGTGTGAGCGCTGCCTCTCCTGAAGGCTTCCTGTGAACGGAGCCCTGCAGTAAGTGCCGCTCTGTGGCCGGCTGATTCCTCTCTCTAACACCTCCGTGAGGGCCAGCCGCGTCGGCCCCCGGAACGCGCCGGCTCTTTCCCAGCGCGGAGAGCCTGTGACCTGCACGGCTTCCTTCCGAGTCTCCCAGGAGCAGGAGCCGAGACAGGTGGGAAGATCTGAGGGCCCAGGGAGAGTAGGTGGGAACCGGGAGACCGTCAATGAGAAGTGTGTGGTCCAGCAGGTGATGGCTCTGCCCGCTGCAGCACAGACAGGCAGCTCAGAGGGAGCCCACCCTGGGAGAGGGAGCTGGTATAGACGCCCCAGCTGCCCCGAGGCACCGTCCCCTACCCCTGCACCCCTGCTTATTCTGTGGGCCTGGGGAAGCTCTCAGGCAGGGGGAGGCCGCTAGTGTTGGGAAGTGGGCAGTGTGGGCTGAAAGGTGAGGGCTCCACATTGTCCACTCCACAGGGACAAGGCCCCCCCCCCCCTCCCCGCAACCAGCCACTGCCACTGTTGCTGTGCGGACGGAGCGCCTGCTCCGGGCCCCGCCTGAACCCACTGCCTCTTCTGAGGCTGAGCTCACCCAGTTCCCTTCCTGGGGATGAGCCTGCATTGGCTCCTCCGTCAAATGGCATGGCAAGTCGCACCTGCTGCTCAACCAGGTTCCAGCAGGAGCCTCCCACTTCTCGCCCCCAGGCTGTGCCCTCCAGCAGAGCCAGGCTGTCCCTTCTCTTCCAGGGCCAGAGAGCAACACAGAAGCTCAGGGTGGCAAGTGTGACACGAGTTGGCCTGCCTGGGATTGAACAGAGACCTGTGAACCAGGAGGGCAGGATTCGATTCCCGGTCAGGGCACAGGCCTGGGTTGTGGGCTGATCCCCAGTGGGGGGCATGCAGGAGGCAGCCGATCCATGATTCTCTCTCATCACTGATGTTTCTCTCTCTCTCCCTCTCGGAAAGCAATACAAATGTATTTAAAAAAATAAATAAAATAAATAAAATGCCGGACTCCTCATCTCTAGGCTCTGCTTACTGGGAGACCCACCTTTCCCACTCCTGAGCCCAGGACACCCACAGCGGGATGGCCAGTGGCCAAGAGAGGATTAGACCGTTTCTGAAAAGTCTTACATAAACAAACAAGTCTTCCCTCTCTGCCCGCATCCCCCGTCCCTCCCTCCCCCCCTCCCTCCCCACCCCTACCAGCCACCACCGGAAGGAGAAGGCCTTCTCAGTGTAATTTCAAACAGCCCCTCTTTGGGGGCCTGTGGCTACAGGACCCTAAACAGGCCTCTCTCCGGATCCTGGGGATCCTGGCAGAAGCTGGTTGAACTGCCCCGGGCCGAGCGGGGGAAGAGGGGATAGGGGGGGAGGGGGGGGGTGCAGCTCCCATCTCCAGGACCCATAAAATTGCCATGACTCCTCCTCGGGGCTCACTCGGGCCCTTTACAGTTTCAAAGCCTTTTCCTGTCCGGCTTTTCCTTTGATCTTTGAAACCAGCCCTACTGTGAGCAGGCCAGAGTGGCTCATTAGATTCCCTTTCACAAGATCAGGGAGGCCCAGAGAGGGTGAGCCACCCCTCCACAGTCACACAGCAAGGTACGGCAGAGCCCGGATGGGGACCTCGCCTCCAGACTCGCTCCTGGAGAAGCACCTTCCCCACGGAGGCCCTGTGCACCCCAATATCAAACCCTGAGGTTCTGGAAGCGGGGGGGCCAGGCCAGTCCCTTCCTGCCTTTGAAAAAGAGCTCTTTTCTCGTCCCGCCCCTTCTTTTTAGTAAGTAGAACCATTAGTTTTTATTGACAGGACTAATGCTTTTCATTTAGGGCCAATTACAATAGGAAGGGAGACGCTTAAGGGTAACTGGGTGATGAAAGGCTCCCATTAGGGACAGGCTCTGGGCTGCTGTTTCCCATTTGTAACGCCGGTTCCACATGCCAGTCATATTCGGGCCAGAGCCGGTGGCGCCCGGGGAGCGCGCGCGGCTGCCTGGGGAAACCCAATACTTTTATCAAATCGCCAGATGGCCCCGTATTAGAGAACCATTCATTTAATTTATTCTTTCCCCTCAGCGCTGCCTGGATGCTCCGGCGACGCTCTGCCTCACCCGCGGACCTTCCAGTAGCCCCGATGCTCCTCCTGAAATAATTGTGTTTTGGGTTTTACTGGCGCCCCTGCGGCGGCTTGTAAACTTTTGCTCATTTTTCCCGCCTGTTTTTTTTTGTTTTGTTTTGGTTTGGGTTTTTTTGCAATTTTGTTCAAGACGGGAGAAGACCAATATGCGCTTTGGTGCTTCCCCTCTCCTGGGTGCTGGCTTCCACCCTTCGTTTCTCTGCAAGCATGTGGCCCGTGAAGTCACCTTCAGATGCACCCTCGTCATCGCTGGCGTTAGAATTGAGGAGCTACAGGCTCCCCTACCGCCGACCAACCGCATCTCCCAATGCTTCATTTCTGGGTGAGAATTTTTACAATGAAAATTACATTTAAATCCAAATAACACAACATTTTCTCTAAATAAAATGATGCGTGGGAAAAGCCTCCAATTACATTCCAAATAAACTGTCAGAATAACACGGGCGGATGCCAGCTAGCGGAGAGTGTGTCTCAGAGGACGCTGCTGCTGCTGCTTCAAGAGGCCTCACAGGTTCTCCCCGGGCAGGCTCTTCTCTGCCGCTGGGTGCTTGTCCGCAGTGCGGCTCAGATCGCGCCTTTGTGTCTGCCTAGTGTGAACAGTGTGTCCCCTCACAAATTGAAGGTGGTGCCCAGAAAAGTGATTCCAGTGGAAGGAAAGGTGCGACCACAGAGGGCATATATCAGCCAGCTCTTGCTGTGTAACAAAATGCCCCCAACATTCAGTGACTTAAAATGACAATGGTGCCTCTGCCGGGCGACTGGAGGTTGGCTGGGCTCAGCCGATGCGTGACTGAGATGGAAAAGAACCGGTGTGGAAGGTAAGGAGCCTCCGTGGTTGGTGCAGGACGTGTTCCGTGTGGGAGAGCTGTTAGACGGCCACATCAAGGTGTCAGGCAGGAGGCTGGACAATGGGCCTGGGCCTCGGGGAGAGAGTGGGGGAGTATCTGTAGATATTGGAAGCACGAGCCGGGAAGAAGGCAGCCAGGGAGTGAGTGTGGAGAAGAGAAGGTACTGAGCACATCCCAGGCTGCGAGAAAGGGTGGATTCACCGAGGTCACCTCGCTCCTAGAGACAGAGGCGAGGAGCAGCAGGGAAGCCAGTCTGTCCCTCCTCCCCCGGTCCCAACGTGGTGGCCCCAGGCCTGGGTTTTGTGAAACTGCGCAGTGTTTTTTGTTAAAAACAAACAAACAAACAAACAAACAAACAAAACACCCTTAAGCCCGGTGTGGTTCAGGGGTTGAGCATCGACCTATGAACCAGGAGGTCCCAGGTTTGATTCCAGTCAAGGGCATATGCCCAGGTTGCGGGCTCGATCCCCAGTGTGGGGTATGCAGGAGGCAGCTGATCCATGATTCTCATCATTGATGTTTCTCTCTCTCCCTCTCCCTTCCTCTCTTCAATCAATAAAAATATATTAAAAAAATAAACTAAAGACAAACAAACCAAAAAAAATCAAACCCTGAATCAGTCAATAACATTGAAAAATGGAATAATTTCACCAAAAAGTCTAGATTTTCAGCTTCTCTCGACACAGTAGCTCGGGGCATATGGGACCTGGATACCTGCCCAGCAGCACCCCGTCAGAGCT